>NC_089596.1:0-29266 GCF_019320115.1 Miscanthus floridulus | reverse complement strand
AACCGTGGTGATCTAGCTCATGGCGTAGTTGACAAAGTTGGAGATCTACATGAGGACTACAACTTTTACAATTGGAGCTCAAGCTAGTTCGGCTTGGTTTGAGAGATACAAGGCTCCAAACATCAACACAAGAAACTAAAACTCAGTTTTCAGACTTAGAAAATTTCTAAGTCTCTAAATAGACCTCAAAACTGACTTGTGGGACATTTTTTAGCATGTTCTACACATTTTCATGAGATGGTCATAAAATAACTTTTGTTCCTTATATAATTTGCTACAACTTTGCTTTAGGTTGCTCAGACATGCAAACAATTTAAGCTGTACTTTTTAAACAGTCAAACAAAAGAGCTCTAGAGGTCAACACAAGTCAAACCTTTACTTGAAAGCATAATTAGGCAATATGGTCAACATGAACATTGTTCCTAATGACATTCTAAGTGTAGCTAATTTGTTTAAGAGGATAATTAGCCATACCACACATTGATCACACAAAATCAAGCATCACATGTATTGAAACAAGGAAGAACAAGTGAAATGTTACTTTTGTTTCAAAGCCATGTTTCATATGTTTCATGAATGGATGAATGGTGCTCATGTTTATGAAATGCTAGTGCAAATGTGGAAGCCAAACACCTAGGGTGTTATAGCCCTCCCCCTTATAAAAATCTCATCCTGAGATTTGACAAGCGTACCATTGTTGATAGAATTTCTTATAACCTTCCCTTAAATAATCTTCTCTTTCCCAAGTTGCATCATGTTCACTACCCTGATTACTCCATATGACCTTGTAAAACTTGACCACCTAACTCTGAGTCACTCGCTCATGAGTGTTAATTACTCAGACCGGTTTTTCTTCAAAAGTCAAATCAGATTCTAGCTTGATATCCCCCAGTGGAACGCTCTCTTCAGGGACACGAAGACATTTCTTCAACTGGGATACATGAAAGACGTTGAGGATAGCACTCATCTTAGGAGGTAATTGGATCTTGTATGCTACCTTACCACTTTGTCCAATGATTTGAAATGGACTGATACTTCCAGATAAATGAAGTCTCCAACTTCGAACTCGATAGGTTTTCTACAGTGGTCGGCATAACTTTTTTGCCTAGCTTGAGCTACGGCCTGTTGATGCAAAAGTGGATCTGCAAACACAAAGGGCTAATACCCGAAATCGATATCCAAAGCGTGCCAGTCGATTTGACCAGTTAATCGATAAGGATGGAGATACGAGCACTTTGGTCCTGACAACAGCGATACGCCCGGAAGTCACGGCCAAGAGGTACTCACGCGGAACTCGAGAATCGCTGAAGGTTGCACTGCGATGCAACTCACCAAATCAATGAGAACTCGTAAAAAGAAAAATGTGCAAATTGACGAAGTCGCCGAAAAGTAAGTAGATGCAAATAGGAGTAAAAATTGGTTTTGATATTGATTGATATATCTTTTACATTGCCCTTCAATCTATATTTATACCCTGATCTAAAGAGACATAACCAAACATAACTAGGACACCAAATCCATACCTAAGGAAATACGTGACTCTTACATGAATCATACTCTAATAAATATAGAAAAGGAAATCAACTCCTATCTATTTCCCTGTCCGCCTCAATTACGATGGAAATCTCACCGACCTCCTTTCCATCGGCATACTTCCTGTTTCATCGGCAGTAGTCTTCAAGCTTTCCTTCATCAGCATCAACAATAACACCTCCAACCTCATCGGCAACGCCCGAGTCTAAATCAACCTCTCCATCGACCACCACCAGTCATCGGCAACCATCTTTACAAGCTGACTTTCATCGGTTGTCAGCGTATACAGTAACTTTCCTCCTACCGATTAGTCCACTCCGATCATTTTGACATGTGCAAAAAAATGGTGTCAACACATGCCCCCCAATTTTGGAGTATAAAACCATTAATGCTCCGAAATTTACTCCAGATAACATTTGCCTTCTCCCAATTACTGTAACTCATCCTCCAAGCCAAAACCTGATCTGTTATTAAATCTAATCAAATCTAATCCTGATTCACGCACCTCAGTAAATATTGCACAATCGCCAACCACTCTTGCCTTGATTATGGTTAAGATACTGAAATAATAATCCATCGGCAAGATCCTAACATAATAATGCTGTCATTTTCAGAATTAAAATATCCTGTACCGATATCTCTTCCAAGTCATGATTACTTGCCATCAACTCATCTATACAATCCCCTAATTATCGTGCGAACAGTTACCATATCCATCTGAACCACCTCGACCTACATGCGCGCGGTATAGAGATAAGTCCAAAATACCCCTACTCCAAGTGGCTTATAAATAGATTCCTCCAGAACACTCGTCTTCTACCCTCAGACTCCAATCTTTGACATTTTCTCTTTCCGGCGGCGACTCCGACGAACAACTGCGCGACCTCAACCAACAAGAACTCTTCTCCAGCGTTAACCTCAAGTCTCTGGCTTGTGCCCCCATCTTTCTCAAGATAATGGCAATCAACTTCGACGTCCCTGTGGTTCGTTCCACTTCCATTACCTTTTACCTCGATTCCCCTAGTTTTTGCAAGTTCATACAGTTGGTGATTTTTCTTTTCTTTTGTTCTCCGGACCCTTTAAACTTAGGAACTGCGCAACAAATTAGTTATTCCAACCGATCAGCCACATGTCCAATGCCTAGGACCAATGGGCAACCTAGATCCAACTGACCTGATTAATGCAGAGGTTAACAGAATCCCCTTTAGAGCCTAAAATTTCTCTCTAAATTTATGGAAAGACACATTCTGATCTTGGCCCAAAACCACCAAAGGGTGGAAAGATTGGTACTTGAGGGTTAATAGATCGATGCAAGTATACTGGGTAGAACGGAAGCTAGACCAATGCATTAGGCTATCTATTGCCGATATGCAAAAGAACGAGTCAATGATGATTACAGCTGCTTACTTCTAGTCAGACACAACAAACACTTTTATGTTTGGACATGGCCCAACTACTCCCACACTTGCCGATGTCTACATGCTTACTGGCTTGGATATTTCAACTGCCGATGAAGGCTCCATCTATGGCAGAAAATCTGAATATAGGGTGAATACCCACAACATCGGCGGTTGGATGGGATACATTCAAGAATACCAGAAGACCGAGATAGTTAACCAGAGAGAACATGCCACATTCTTGAATATGTGGTTAGAAAAATTTATCTTCTGTGGTCGATTAGTAAAACCAACCAACGCTTTCCTCCCCGCAGCTGAACTCTTGGCTAATGGTGTAAGGTTCCCTCTTGGCCGATACCTTCTGAGCTCCACCTATTATCTTCTTCATCAAGTGTCTCAGAAACTTTTGCTTGGCGAACCCATCGGCAACTTAGGAGGCCCATGGTGGTTTATCAACATGTGGCTAAATGCCCATATGCACAAATGTTTACAATGGGACTTCTTTGCCTAACAATTCTCATGAGAAATTGCTGAAGACCACGTGCTTGGGGATGAGGAATCGGCAATACGCTCACCCCTCAATTTTGGTAAAGCCATAATTGTCCTTCTTGGAACAGAGGTCAATGAAGACCAGATCGGTAGATTCTTTCAAAGCTTCTACAATGGCCTTTCTCATGATCATAGGGCCTGGGTACCTTATGTTGACA
This sequence comes from Miscanthus floridulus, assembly GCF_019320115.1. Lineage (NCBI taxonomy): Eukaryota > Viridiplantae > Streptophyta > Magnoliopsida > Poales > Poaceae > Miscanthus > Miscanthus floridulus. The sequence continues at coordinate 25,629 of NC_089596.1, read as the reverse complement.
AAGAAAACAGATTCCCCCTTCTTTTCAACTTTGCTGATGATACTCTGAATCAAGATAATGAACTCATGATGGCCATCATTACTCCCAGGGCAATTCTAGTAAACACATTCGGTAGCGGAAAAAACACTAACATCACATATGAATTTTACAACCCATCGGTAGTATCCTGTCAATTGGCTTTTGGGCAACTGCCAATCAAACTTTACTTTGCCGATGTGATCAAACCCAGAGAAACAATCACCTATGGAACAGATTGGAACAAGATAGTGTGACTCTCCCCCGATGCTGATACTACAGATGTCAATATATCCATCTGGACACCAGTATCTTTCATCACCGAATCATATAAGCAATGGTGGCGAGAGTGGAAGGAACAACTGTTTGCAACATTTGCTCACACATATCGGCACATGATCGACTCTGAATACGCCATCCCCAATGATGCAGTAAGTTTCTTTTAACTCCCTTCTGCTTTTTCCCTTCATATATCGGTAACTAACTCTCTTATGATAGGTTAACAACCCAGCACCATCTATGAGCAAAAGTGGAAAACCCTTCGATCTTCAGCCTGTTTCCCCGATATCACCGATCGGCTACAACACCCCTACCTTGGCTACTTTGACTCACCAGAAGATCCGTGCCAAGACCATCACCTCCAAGTCCAAATTGGCTACAGCTAGGGCCACTCCATTGGCTGCTGCTACAACCTTGGTCAAGGCATTCAAGGTAACAACCCTGTCTATTTCTACTTATGCCGATCACAAACTGTATTAACATTAATCATCAGGGGGTAAGAGTCGCTGCTGGATCGTCATCGGCAATTCCTCCGATATCAAGCACCACTTCTTCTGACAAACCTTCAGAGGTATCCCTTTGATTTCATATTTTATCTATTAAATATCATACCTTACACTTGTTTTGCAGCAACAAATGGGTACATCGGTAAACGTACCAGATGTCCAAGCTTCACAACCAACAAGTGCCGATGCCCCCTAGCCAATCGTTGCCGATGCCCAAGCAAAGCGCAAAGCCTTGATAGATGTCGAGGCACAGCCAAAATGACAGAAGTCCACGCCGACCCCCACATCTGCCCCAATGTCATCGGTCATCATACCCCAAGAGCCAACCACCGATGAGGTTGTAGAGGATATCCCATCGGCAAGCTCAGCCGATCCCCCACACAGCATACTCTAGGTTGCTTCCTCCAGTCAAGCACAGGAAATTGCCTTGAAATAGGTAAACCGATTAACCTAGCTGATTTACAATACTCATACTTATCCTTAACTGACCTCTTTTTCTTTTCCTCAGGAACAAGACTCCCCAAACAGCCTATTCTCCTTTGCCATTGATGTCTCTGACGATGATGGAGAGGAAACAAGTTCTTCCCTTGCACTGGGAACAATATCGGTAGAAACTAAGTCCAAGTTGGAAGCTCTCCTAAGCTTGTTACAGCAGGATACCACCCAACTGGTAGATGACTTGGACCCTGCAAAGGCAATTTTCAAAACAATCCGTAGCCAGGTCCCTGCCAACGTTGAAGAAGTACTCTTCCCAGCAGCCCATTTAGAAAGCCACCAACTGTAATATCAACAGGCTGCTCAACGTATTGTCGATAGAGCAGCTCAGGCTCAACTCAAAGAGGAGATGCTACAACTGAAACAAATTGCCGATGAGAAGCACAAGGGCATCGGCAACTTGTAGACTTTGGGCGCTGAACTTAAGCAGAAAATCTTAGATTTATCGGCAAAGAAGATGGCTCTATTGGCTAAATTGAAAGAAGTCGAGGCAGCCTTAGCTCATGCTCAACAAGAAGAAAGCCAGCTACCCAATGCCACCAAGGCCCTTCAGCAAGAAAGAGACACCTAGGCTCACAAAGCCTTGGCCATGAAGAAAAAACTCAAGCCTGTGGAAGGTGCTGCCGATGAAGACATCAAAGAAATGAAGGAAGCCGACCAAATTCGCCTGCGTGCGATATTAGCTATCCAATCCTTGTTAAATTTGTAAATGTTATCTATTGCATCGGCACTTTATGAGACATTGACATCCTTGTATAATTCTAGCCAATAGGACTGTTATCGGCACTTATACTTTTATGCATCCATCCAGATACTAGGGTAATATTTCTTTAAATATTTTCCATTTAACGTTTTGGGAAACACAACCCCTTCGAGGGTTTCTAGAATATATGCGTTACCAGGAATAGACCGATTTATCTGATATGGACCTTCCCAATTAGGAGACCACTTTCCAAACTTTGAACTTTTAGTCCCAATCGGTAAAATCAATTTCTAGACCAGATCTCCATCGGCAAACTCTTTTACCTTTACCTTCTTGTCATACCATCTGGCTACTCTTTTCTTATTTTCTTCAATGCTAACTAAAGCCCTTAACCGATGACCTACCACATCTTCCAACTCATCCTTCATAAGAGTATCATAATCATCGGCTGTCAGCTGATTTTGAGAACGTATTCGTCTAGAGCCAATTTTAATTTCCCAAGGCAATACTACGTCATGTCCATATACTAACTAATAAGGCATTACTTTGGTTGCACCATGACATGACATCCGATATGACCACAAAGCTTCATTTAATACTATATGCCACCTCCTAGGATTTTCTTCAATTTTACGCTTAATAAGTTTGATGATCCCTTTGTTAGAAGCCTTAGCCTGACCATTAGCTTGAGCATAATATGGAGAAGAATTTAAAACTTTAATTCCCATACCCACAGCAAACTCATCAAATTCTCCCGATGTAAACATAGTATCCTGATCGGTAGTGATAGTTTGAGGAATACCAAATCGGTAAACAATATGCTCTTTCACAAAATCGATCATGTTAGCCGATGTCACCTTTTTTAAAGGAATTGCCTCAACCTATTTTGTGAAATAATCAGTAGCAACCAGAATAAATTTATGTCCTTTGCTTGATGGCGGATAAATCTGACCGATGAGATCAATAGCCCATCTCTGGAATGGCCAAGGTTTGATTATAGGGTTCATAGCCGATGCAGGCGCTCTTTGAATATTACCAAACTTTTGACACCCCTGACATCCTTTAAAATATTTAAAACAATCTTCAAGAATAGTCGGCCAATAGTATCCATTCCTTCTGATCATCCACTTCATCTTGAAAGCCGATTGATGCGCTCCACACACTCCTTCATGAATTTCACCCATCAAACTTTTCGATTCATCACTGCTAACACATCTGAGTAAAACTCCATCTATAGTTCGATAATATAATTCATCATCGAGGAGCACATACTTGGTAGCTTGGAACCTTATACGCCTTTCAACCTTTTTACATGGGTCCTTTAAATAATCAACAATCTCCCTTCTCCAATCGTCGGTATTGACTACCAATGTTAGCACTTCCTAAATAGGCTGATACCCTGAAGCATGCTGAGCTAATCGATTAGCCTCTTCATTATGCAGTCGAGAAATATGTTCAAGACGAAAATCTCTAAACCCTTTCAATAATTGCAAACATCTTTCATAATACAAAATTAAAACTTCACTCCGGCATTCATAAATCCCAGCCAATTGATTTATAACTAGCATAGAATCACTAAAGATTTCAACAGTATCGGCACGTATTTCCTTCAGCAATTCTAACCCTTTTATCAAGGCTTGGTATTCAGCCTGATTGTTTGTCGATGTAGCAACAATCAGCGATGAAAACTCATACTTCCTTCCTTGAGGTGAAATCAACACAATACCGATACCTGCTCCTTCACCACATGTGGACCCATCGATGAAAAGTGTCCAAGGAGTAACCTCCAGAGAGTCCACTGCATTACAATGCTGAGTGACAAAATCAGCCATAACTTGCCCTTTAACTACCTTAGTCGATTCGTAACGTAGTTCAAATTCTGATAATGCTAAAATCCACTTGCTGATTCTACCACTTAATATCGGCATCGACAGCATATACTTGACTACGTCGTCTTTGCATATGACCGTACATTCGGCAGATAACAAATAATGTCTCAATTTGACACAAGAAAAGTATAAGCACAGACATAATTTTTCGATGGCCGAATACCTTGTTTCAGCATCCACTAATCTTCTGCTCAAATAATAAATAACACGTTCTTTCCCTTTAAATTCTTGAATAAGAGCTGAACCGATAACAGTATCATCAGTTGACAAATACAACCTGAAAGGTTTCCTATGTTGAGGTGGAACTAGCACCGGAGGATTTGTTAAATATTTCTTAATTTCATCCAGGGCTAACTGCTGCTCAGCTCCCCATATAAATTCCTGATCGGCTTTCAATTTAAGTAATGGACTGAAAGCCTTGATCTTACCCGACAGATTAGATATGAATCTTCTAATAAAATTAATCTTACCAATCAAAGATTGCAATTCAGTTTTATTAGCAGGAGCAACCACCTTGTTAATTGCATCAATAGACCTCCTACTGATTTTGATGCCCCGCTGATGCACCATAAAACCCAAGAATTGTCCTGCCGATACACCAAATGCACATTTATTAGGATTCATCTTCAACCCATGCTTCCTTGTGCACTCTAATATCTTTCATAGATCGGCTAGATGTATTGTGATATCTCCAGACTTAATCACTATGTCATCAATGTAGATCTCCACTAATGTGCCAATGTATTCATGAAAAATAAAGTTCATAGCCCTTTGATAAGTAGCACCGGCATTTTTCAAACCAAACGTCATGACTATCCACTCAAACAGCCCTACATGACCTAGACATCTAAAAGTAGTCTTGGGAATATCTTCTTCAGCCATGAATATTTGATTGTAACCTACATTACCATCCATGAAGCTGATAATTTGATGTCCAGCTGCAGCATCAATCAACAAATCAGCAATCGGCATTGGATAGCCATCCATCGGTGTGGCTTTGTTGAGATTCCTGAAATCAATACAAACACGAAGTTTTCCATTTTTCTTATAAATAGGAACCACATTAGAGATCCACTCTGCATATCGACACTGTCGAATAAACTTTGCCTCAATTAATTTAGTTATTTTGGCCTTAATGTCAGGAAGTATATTAGGATTGCATCGGCACGCTGGCTGCTGATGTGGCCGAAATCCAGATTTGATAGGTAACCGATGTTCAACTATCGATCGGTCTAATCCAGGCATCTCAGTATAATCCCAAGCAAAACAATCTTTATACTCTTTTAACAAATCAATCATTTGCTGCTTACACTTAGAATCTAATTTAGCACTAATAAAAGTAGGTCTTGGCCTATCGCCATCACCAATATCTACTTCTACTAAATCATCCGCCGGTGTGAACCCTTGACCTAATTTTCCATCATCGGCAAACCTATCCATTAAAATTCTTCTTCAGAACTGACTGCTTGGATCGGTGGAATTTCATAGTCAGCAACTCTAAGGAACTCTCTTTCCCAAACTTCTCCTAATATGCATCTAGTTCACTCATAAGTATCTGATTCTGCCGATGCGATGATATAAGAAGAATCACTAGGAATAACCTCAATCTTATCCCCAATCCACTGTATGAGGCATTGATGCATTGTAGAAGGAACAAAACAATTAGCATGAATCCAATTCCTCCTAAGAAGCATATTATATGCACCCTTACTATTAATAACAAAGAACGTCATCGGCAAGGTTTTGCTACCAATGGTCAATTCAACGCATACTGCCCCTTTAGCCGGTGACACATTGCCTTCAAAATCCTTCAGCATCATATCGATTTTGGTCAAGTCTTGATCTCCCTTGCCAAGTTTCCGATACATCACATAAGGCATAATATTAATCGTAGCCCCTCCGTCAATGAGTATCTTAGATACAAGCTGCCCATCAACTCTGCCTTTCACAAACAAAGCTTTAAGATGTTGTCTCTCGTCATTGGTAGGTTTCTCAAAAACAGCCATCATTGGATCTAGTGTCAACTGAGCTATTTGATCAGAGAGAACAACTTCCTCATTATCAGATAGTGCCAAAAACTCCATCGGCAACATGAATACCATATTAACATCTGCCGATGGACCCTTATTTTTGTGTTTTACCTGCCACTGCTGATGACCAAACCTCTCATTGGAGGGATTTTCCTCTCGGTATAAATCCTCCTGATGCTCATATTGCATCCTCCTTCTCTGTGTCTTTGTCAGACCCTCCGGGCACCATCGAGGAAACTTGGTTTTCCAAACCGGCTGATAACAGGTCCTAGTTGATTCTACACGGCGTATATTAGGGTCCCTGTAGAATATTTCCTCATCGGGAACTCTTGCGTTTGCCATCTCCTTAAGCTCCTCTTGATTCCTTGGAAAATATCCAGCACATTTACCAAGCCTCTCATGTACACTTAGTCTGCCCCCTAGCCGATCATGCACTGATGCTCTGCCTCTGATCGGCTCATTGATAGATAAACCCTGATTACCAGGTTGAAACCTCCTTTCTGACCGATTGACCCCATAATAACCATTGCACTCAGGGCAATTTTCAACGGTTGGCAATTTAATACCTTCTTCCCAGCAATGGATGAAAAACGGGCACCTCCAATGATCTTTATGCTGATGCCATTCTTCCCGATGTCTCTCTTCTTGCTGTTGTCGATATCGGTCATTTCACTGACGCCAACTCTCCTGCTGCCTTCGATGAGTAATCACAATGCCAGGTCGAGGAGGATTTTTGGAACTACTGCTTTCTCCCAGCAAACCCTTACTTTTTGCATCATCGGTAGTTATCCGATGTTGGGGATCCACTAACGCGTTTTTCTCAGCAGCCTCTAACATTAATACCTTAGTCTTCCCTTTGGCCTCCAACATATTTACTGGAAAAGGGTGTTGATCAATTTTCATCGGCTTCTAAGCCTTGGAAGTACCAAACTTAATTCTCTCAGATTCAATAGCTGATTGTAACTATTGCCTGAACACCTTGCACTCATTTGTACTGTGTGAAGTTGCATTGTGCCATTTGCAGTACAAGATCTTCTTCAACTCTTCTACCGATGGGATCACATGATTAGGTGACAGCTTAATTTGGCCCTCTTGAAGCAGAAGATCAAATATTTTGTCGGCCTTGGTGATATCAAAGGTAAACTTTTCTGGCTCTTTTCGACCAAAGGGACAAGATATCGGCTTTTTATTCTTAACCCACTCAGCCAAGCCGATAACTGGTTCTTCATCAGAATCAGAATCTCCTACTTCTTTAACAAATGATACCTTTTTACTCCAATTCTTTTTAGGTTCAAAAACCCTAGTATCTTGATCAGAGATCCTTTGCATGAGATGACGGAGGCTTTCAAATTCCTAAGAAGCATACCTGTCTTTGAGATGTGGCAATAATCCTTGGAAAGCCAGATCGGCAAGCTACCGATCATCCAGCACCAGGCTGTAGCACTTATTCTTTACATCTCGTAGCCTTTGCACAAAACTTTCTACCGATTCATCATTACGCTGTCTCAGTTTTACTAAATCGGTAAGCTTCTTTTCATGGATTCCAGCAAAGAAATACTTATGAAATTGTTTTTCTAGATCAACCCAGGTAATAATAGAATTCGGTGGTAATGAAATGAACCATGTAAATGCCGATCCAGACAAAGATGATGAAAATAATCGAACTCTTAATTCATCTCTGCTAGCTGCCTCTCTATATTGAATAATGAAGTGATTGACGTGTTCCATTATTGATGTGTCATCTTGCCCGGAGAATTTAGTGAAATCTAGTACCTTGTACCGATTTGGGAGTGGAATTAAATCATATGTAGGAGGATATGGAGTCCAATAAGAATAAGTATTGACCTTGGGCTTTATCCCAAACTGATCCTTCATAATTTCTGCTATCCTATCAGCCCAAAAAGCATCAGCCTCCTGATAACGAACTGGCTGAATTTCTACAGGAGGTACCTACTGATATCCCTCCATATATCTTTGTGGCCCATGATCTCCAGCAATCAGCATATTTGTTGTTACTTGTGGTCCATTAACCTGTTGGAAAGGATTCATCGGCTGTGCTGCCGATGCTTGATTCTAGACACCAGCTTGCATATGACCTTGTTGAATCCCTGCAACCTATTGATTTTGCTGAATTGTATGTTGAACAGGTAACTGTCCTGACCAACCATTACTAGAACTCATCGGTATAAAACTTACCGATGGCTGGTAATTTGCTAACATTGTTGGATAATTATAACCAGCTTGAGGCATGAACTGAACTCTAGTTTGACTCATAACATGGGCTTTCTGCTGCATCGGCGGTAAGCTTGCCGATGGATTTGAACTGGGTGTTTGAACCAAAGGCATCTGGAAACCTCCTGGAGTTGGTTGCACAGTAGTTGCTGTGGCATATTGAGGCACTTGGGCCATCGGTGAAACAGCCGATGGTATAGGAGCTTTTCCTACTGCGTCAAATACTTGAGGTAACCCAAGATTGAAAGTAGATGACTCCGGAGGCATACCATATCCCCACCAATTAGTAGGAATCTGGCTATTCTGAGACATAGGGCCTGACATAGCTGATGCCGCTAGATCTGTATTAAGCTGAACTTGTCCTACCAGATCTGATCGTATCGGTGTAGATTGAATATTAGGTAAGCCTATCGATACTAGAGGAAAAGTAACTTCTATACCCACAACGGCCAAGGAAGCCGATGGAGTATTAACAGATGCCGGCTCTGGTTGGTGATAGGCAGGCCCAACATAATGCGGTGACGCTTGTCCTTCTTTGAGAGTTCGAACCATAGCATTATGAACAGTATTGGACAGTACATTGGAATGATTAATCAAAGTATGATTTACTGCAGAATTAACCATCTCTTAAAGTTTACTAGGATTGGAGTCAAAGGTAACCTGCTGAGGCAACGGCAAATCTTGCTTCTGGATGACTTGTCCACTCTTGTTCAGGCTAAACGATTTCAGACAAAGCTGCCTGTATTCTTCTATAGCTTTTTCCATAGCCTGCCTCTGCTCTTCCTTAAGATCTTCTGATACCGCGATAATGTTCTCTGAATTGATCTCAGAATTGAATATATTGATCAGATTGATTGGTCCCACCGAGTGTGCCAAAAGATGTGCTGATGCAAAAGTGGATCTACAAACACAAAGGGCTAATACCCGAAATCGATATCCAAAGCATGCCAGTCGATTTGACCTGTTAATCGATAAGGATGGAGATACGAGCACTTTGGTCCTGACAACAACGATACGCCCGGAAGTCATGGCCAAGAGGTACTCACGCGGAACTCGAGAATCACCGAAGGTTGCACTGCGATGCAACTCGCCAAATTAATGAGAACTCGTAAAAAGAAAAATGTGCAAATTAACGAAGTCGCTGAAAAGTAAGTAGATGCAAATAGGAGTAAAAATTGGTTTTGATATTGATTGATATATCTTTTACATTGCCCTTCAATCTATATTTATACCCTGATCTAAAGAGACATAACCAAACATAACTAGGACACCAAATCCATACCTAAGGAAATACGTGACTCTTACATGAATCATACTCTAATAAATACAGAAAAGGAAATCAACTCCTATCTATTTCCCTGTCTACCTCAATTATGATAGAAATCTCACTGACCTCCTTTCCATCGGCATACTTCCTGTTTTATCAGCAGTAGTCTTCAAACCTTCCTTCATCGGCATCGATAATAACACCTCCAACCTCATCGGCAACGCCTGAGTCTAAATCAACCTCTCCATCGACCACCACCAGTCATCGGCAACCATCTTTACAAGCTGACTTTCATCGGCTATCAGCGTATACAGTAACTTTCCTTCTGCCGATTAGTCCACTCTAATCATTTTGACATGTGCAAAAAAACGGTGTCAACACGGCCATATGGGTTTGGATAGTACGGACTTGTTCTTTGGCTTCTTCAACAAAATCAATTCCATAATATCTCCTTTCACCGGCTTCAACCCAATTCAATGGGGTTCTACACTTTTGGCCATACAAAGCTTTAAATGGCGCCATCTTGATACTCTCTTAATAACTATTATTGTAAGAGAATTCAGCTAGGGGCAACCACTTTTCCCATGAACTCTTAGATGAGATGACACACGCTCTCAACATATCTTCTAAGATTTGGTTCACTCGCTTAGTTTGCCTAGAGGTTTGCGGATGATAGGCGGAGCTTCTTACTAACTTAGTTCCCAATAATCCGTGCAAGTGCTCCCAAAAGTGAGTAGTGAATTGTGGCCCTCAAATAGAGACAATAGTGCAAGGTACCCCATGAAGTCGAACTATCTGATTGAAGTACAACTTAGCATAGTCAGTTGGATAGAAATCTATGTGAATAGGAATGAAGTGTGCGGACTTGGTCAAACAGTCTACAATCACTCAAATGGAGTTAAAATTCCTCTGAGTAGTAGGGAGTCCAACAATAAAATTCATACTTATCTCCTCCCATTTCCAACCTAGAATAGAGAGTGACTATGAGATTTCCTGCTTAAGGCATCCACAACGACGTTTGCCTTGCTAGGATGATAGTGCACTTGGAGGTCATAATCCTTGATCAACTCGAGCCATCTTCTCTAACGCATATTCAACTTAGGTTGAGTGAAGATGTACTTAAGACTTTTATAATCAATGTAGATGTGGCACACATTGCCAAGCAAATAATGTCTCTAGACTTTCAAAGCATGAACAACTACAGCGAGTTCTAAGTCATGCGTAGGATAATTCACCTCATGCTTCCAAAGTTGGCGAGAGGTATAAGCAATGACTCGTCCTTCCTACATAAGAACACCTCCTAAACCTATGCTAGATGCATCACAAAACACATCAAAAGGTTTCTCGATGTCCAGTTGCACCAAAACTAGAGTCGAAGTTAGAAGGGTTCACAGGGCATGAAAAGTCACATCATACTCAGGAGTCCAAACAAACCTTATGTCTTTTTACAGCAACCGAGTCATAGGTTTGGCTATTTTAGAGAAATCTAGGATGAAGCGACAATAATAACCAGCCAGCCCCAGAAAACTCCAAACCTTATGCACTGAGATTGGAGCCTTCTAGTTCAACACTTCTTGCACCTTGGTGGGATCCACCATAATTCCACCATCGGCCAACACGTATCCAAGAAAAGGTACTTCATAAAGCCAAAATTCACACTTGCTGAACTTTGCATAAAGCTTGTGTTAATGCAATCTAGTGAGAACCACTCGCAAATGTTCAATGTGATCTTCTTCATTCTCAGAATAGACCAAGATATCATCTATGAATACCACCACAAATTTGTCCAACTCAGGCATAAACACCGAATTCATCAAATACATGAAGTGTGTGGGGGCATTGGTCAATTCAAAAGACATAACAAGATACTCATAAAGACCATATCTTGTAGAGAAGGCAATTTTTTGAATATCCTCAGGTTGGATTTTTATTTGATGATAACCAGATCTCAAATCAATCTTGGAAAAGACTTTTGCTTTAGACAACTGATCAAATAAGATATCTATGTGTGGCAGAGGGTACTTATTCTTGATTGTGACTTTATTCAAAGGCCTATAATCTACACACATGCACAGGGATTGATCCTTCTTCTTCACAAAGATAGCCAGACACCCCCATAGAGATGAACTAGGACAAATAAGGCCTTTCTTTAGAAGTTCATTGTCACACCCAATTTTAAGGATAAAATTGAATGCACAAAACTCGTGTGTGCCCAGGAATCAATCACACACACAAGCTGACAAATTACAATAGTATCATCACAGTGTCTCATACATCAGAGTTATAATAGAACTTAGTCTCATACATCACAGCGGAATAATAAAAATAGAATGAACTCTCGTGGCCATCATCATAGGGAAGGTCAACTGGTTGACCACAAGCCTAATAATCCTCCGGGAAATCCTCATACCCGTTGTCATCTGTTACCCATCCGGGATTTTTATCCAAGTAAAGAAAATAAACAAGTGTAAGTACATTCCGTATTTAGCAAGCTAACATGGGGTTATGAAGCTCAAAAGGATAGACTCTGGTTTACTGCAGTTAGCATTTTTAATAGGTCAAACTTTTATTCTCAAGTCTTATCAAGTTATGCTTAAGCTCCCATTTAATTCCCATAAGAACATATAACGGGGTCAAGTTTACCATAATTCATCATAGAACAACTTAATTAATCATCATCAAGCATCCAGTTATTCTGTGAGTTTTCCGGGCCGCTCGTAACCATGAGCACGGCTGTTATAACAGTTTGTTACCCTCTGCAGAGGTGGTGCACATTCACCGCGAGTCGTGATCCCCATATGCCCGGGTTAATTACTCCCATGTCACTTCCAAGGTGAACGGGCAGGGTACACTATGAAGCCATTTCATAGATTTCCCTAACAAGTTAGGGCCGCTAGGTTTCCTTGGCAGGCAGATGTAGGGACCCCCCTTTCCTATGGCACAAATCCATCGCGGCTATACTCATAGGAACAGAGGCAGCCCTATACCCAAAGTGGCAAGCCCCATTTGCGCCAAAAAGGTAACCTCTAACCAGCTAGGAAAGGTCCTATTACTGAGCTAAAGTCAGAGCCATATGACTCTCCCGGTTGCACTGTCAGTCCCAGCTTTTGCCGACAGATAAGTCCTTATGGAGGGCCGGGAGCAACATGAACAAAGGTCATTTGCACTTTCGCCCTATGGAACGGTTGTTATAATTCATGTTACTCACTTTGTTCCATAGTATCATTCATCTATAAGTATATCAATGTTCAGTTAGAGCACTAGCAATCTACCCATATGCATTTAACCCATAGGAGACAAGAAACAGGATAACAATCACTAGGATGTCCTTACGGGTATCAAATTTAGACACATGCAAATGAGTAATTGCTTAAAGTGAAATAGGACATCAAGGAAGGCCCATGTTATACTTGCCTTGGTTCACAAACTCGTGCTGGTCCTGCTGGTCGTCGAAGAGTTCTTGGTCTCCAACGTTTTCCTCACCGTCTGAACGCGACCAACACGGCAACATACAACATTCCAAAAGCATTCATGCAAAGCAAACACTCCTATCATTAGAACAATACACCAACAGTATTGAAATCAAAATAAAATGTTTGTAAAACTAATCTACGTTTCTCTACGATCACGTCAACGCGAAGTTCACGAAAAACGGAGCTAAAATGCGTAAGTTATGATTTAAATGGGATTTCCTATAGCAATATATTAAATTAAATCTAACCAGGAAATTAAAAAGTTCCAAACTTGACTAACAGTGGTTCTAACATGTAGGTTATGGAATTACGAAGCTAACGCGATTTGAATGGATCAATTCGGAGCTAAAACGACAATTTTATAAGCAAAACAGTTCAAATGGCATTTCTGTAAATACTGAAAACGTATTTTTAACTTAAGACGTGAAGTTTACGTTTTCCAAACGAGAATGCGCATTCGGCGAACTACGCTTTGGACCGCGGGTTAAAACTTAGAAAACTACAGGGTCTCTTAAGCAAAATGACCCCTGAAGAGGTATCTTCTAATCTCGATCGTTGATCTGAGAACGGACGGCTGGAAACGAACTGGGGGAGAGAGAAGAAAGGAGTGGCCGGCCGGAACAGTGACTTCGGCGAGGCAAGCCATGGCCGGCGGCCAAGAGCTCACTGGCGCGCGTGGTTCTGGGGCTAGGGGCCACGGTTCGGAAATCCGGAGGCACCGGGAGAAAGCTAGGGAGGAGGGGAACTCGCCCAGGCCATCACGACGGCCGGAGGAGAAGGTTGGAGCGGCGGCCGCCATGGCCGACGGCCAAGAGCTCACGGCGCTCGCGGATTGGGCGATACAAATCACGAAACGCAAAATGAATCGCATGGGGAGAGAGAGGGGGCCACGGCGAGCTCACCACGAGCGAGAAACAGAGGTGGGGACAACTCGGGGACGACGGCGACGCGGACGGCGAGGTCGGAGATCGGCGGGGCTCCTCCGTGCGGCAGTTTCGGCCGGGACAAGGCGAAAACAGAGCAGAGCAGCAGGGGCGCGCAAGGGGGGGGGGCTCGGCTGCCTTTTAACGAGGCCGAGGCAATGGGAGGACTCCCACGACGCGCGACGTGGGCGCGGTTGTGGCCGCGGCTTGACCGGGACGGCGGTTGCGGGAGGAAGGTGGGGGAGCTGACAGGCGGGGCCGGGCGTCAGCGGCTGGGCGCGGGCGCAGGTGCACGGCAACGGTTGGCAGCCGAGTGGGCCGGCGGGGCTTGCTGGGCCGAACGGCCGAGGCGCGCGACTGGGCTGGCACGGCTGTGGGGCTGGGCTGCGGTGCTAGGCCGCGGGGAAAGAAATGGCCATGGGGCCGAAAGTCCAGGAAGAGAGGGAAAGAGGAATTTTTCCTTTTTCTTTTTCCAAACAAATTTTCCAAAAGCATTTTAAATACAAATTTCAATTAGATTTTGAACTCTTTTGGAATTCGAATCAAAACCATTCATCTCAAAATAAATATGCAACAGCATGTATGCATCACTTGTAGCTAACCTTATATTTGATTTTAGTTTTCACAAAAATTATTTATTTCCTATATTTCAATGCTCACCAAAATTGCTTAAATAAATCAATTTGGCTATTTTTAGAAAATGCAAATTTAGGGTGTTACAATTCTACCCCCCTTAAGATGAATCTCGTCCTCGAGATTCGGGTGATTGCTTACTCAAACAGTTGAGGATAAGTCTTTCTTAGATCCTCTTCTCTTTCCCAAGTAGCCTCATCCTCAGTATACCGATTCCACTGCACCTTGCACATCTTTACTGTTCGGCTTCTCGTAACTCTTTCGGCAGTTTCCAAGATCTTTATCGGATACTCTTCATAAGTAAGATCTTCCTTGACAACAAGTTCTTCCAAAGGAATTTGTTCTTCTAGTACCCTCAGACACTTTTTCAACTGGGAAACATGGAACACGTCGTGTACACCGGACAAGCTCTCAGGCAGTTCCAACTGATAAGCTACTTCTCCACGTCTCTCTAGGATCTTAAAAGGTCCTATATACCTTGGGGCTAACTTTCCCTTCATATTGAATCTTCTCACACTTCTCATTGGTGACACTTTCAGGTACACATAATCACCAATCTCGAAAGTCAGCTCTCTTCTGCGGGTATCAGCGTAACTCTTCTGTCGGGACTGAGCTACTCTCAAATTGTCTCTAATCATTCTCACTTGTTCTTCCACGTCTCTAAGGACATCGGGACCAAACACTTGAGTTTCTCCAGTCTGATTCCAGAACAAAGGTGTTCTACACTTACGTCCATACAATGCCTCGAAAGGTGCCATCTTGAGGCTCTTTTGATAACTGTTGTTGTATGAGAACTCTGCGTAAGGCAGACTCTTATCCCAACTATCACCATACTGAAGTGCACAGGCTCTCAACATATCTTCCAAAATCTGGTTGATCCTTTCAGTCTGTCCATCAGTTTGCGGGTGGTAAGCAGAACTGAAATTCAACTTTGTTCCCAAAGATCTATGTACTTTATGCCAGAATTGCGATGTAAATTGGGTGCCTCTATCCGACACAATTTTCTTGGGAACACCATGTAAGCACACTATTCGTTCCATGTATAACTCTGCTAATCTTGCACCATTATAAGTAGTCTTGACTGGTAAAAAGTGAGCGACCTTAGTGAGTCGATCCACTATTACCCATATTGAATCATAACCTCTTTGAGTGTGGGGTAATCCTACAATAAAATCCATGCCAACTTCTTCCTATTTCCATTCAGGGATCTTCATTGGTTGTAGTAACCCTGCAGGTCTCTGATGCTCAGCTTTCACTCTTTGGCAAGTGTCACACAAAGCCACATATTCTGCCACATCTCTCTTCAAACCATACCACCAATACTTTTCTTTGAGATCCAAGTACATCTTGGTACTTCTGGGATGTATAGAATAAGCAGACTCATGGGCCTCTTGCAGAATTGCATCACGGATAGCTTTCACTTCTGGTACACATATCCTTTTCCCGAACCAAAGAGTTCCATTATCATCCATTCTGAATCCGGGTGCCTTTCCAAGCACTACATTCTCTGCTATCTCTTTAAGTTTTTCATCCTCCAATTGACCTTTGCGTATCTCCTGTTCCAGTGTAGGCTCTATTTCCAATTCCATTGCATTAGTGACCAGGCTCAAGTTGAGATACTCCATTTCAGCACACAACTCTGCTGACATAGGTGTTGTCTGAATTTCATTGGCATAGCTCTTTCTGCTAAGTGCATCAGCTACTACGTTTGCCTTTCCCGGGTGATAATGCACTTCCAAATCATAGTCTTTGATCAATTCCAACCAACGACGTTGTCTTAGATTCAGATCTGATTGGGTGAAGATATACTTCAAACTTTTATGATCAGTATAGATATCACTCTTATGTCCAATCAGATAATGTCTCCAGATCTTCAAAGCATGAACCACAGCTGCCAATTCTAAGTCATGAGTAGGATAATTCAACTCATGCTTCCTTAGTTGTCTAGATGCATATGCAACCACTCTTCCTTCTTGCATAAGCACACATCCAAGACCCAAACGGGATGCATCACAATATATAGAGAAGTTCTTGTTTAAATCGGGCAAAATTAATACTGGAGCTGTAGTCAATCTCTTTTTTAGCTCTTCAAAGTTTGCCTGGCATTTATCCGACCATACATACTTAGCATTCTTTTCCAACAAAGCTGTCATAGGCTTGGCTAGCTTGGAAAAGCCTTCAATGAACCTTCGGTAATAACCAGCCAATCCCAAAAAGCTACGAATCTCACTTACAGTAGTTGGTGGTTTCCAATTCAGTACATCTTGCACTTTGCCTGGATCCACTGCTATACCACCATTGGAGACAACATGACCCAGAAAAGAGACTTCCTTTAACCAAAACTCACACTTGCTCCGCTTAGCGTACAACTTATGTTCTCTAAGCTTTTGCAAAACCATCCTTATGTGTTCCACATGTTCTTCTTCAATCTTGGAGAATATTAGTATGTCATCTATGAATACTACCACAAATTTATCCAGAAACTCCATGAACACCTTATTCATCAAATACATGAAGTATGCAGGTGCATTGGTCAATCCAAAAGACATAACGGTGTACTCATATAATCCATACCGTGTAGTGAATGCTGTCTTGGGTATATCCGAGTTCCGAATCTTAAGCTGATGATAACCAGATCGAAGATCAATCTTGGAGAACACATGAGCTCCTCTCAACTGATCAAACAAATCATCAATCCTAGGCAAAGGGTATTTATTCTTGATGGTAACCTCATTAAGTGAGCGGTAATCCACACACATCCGTTGACTACCATCCTTCTTATCCACAAAGATCACAGGTGCCCCCCACGGGGAAGAATTGGGGCGTATGAAACCTTTTTCTTGCAACTCTTTTAGTTGTTTCTTAAGCTCTTCTAATTCATTAACTCCCATTCTATATGGACGTTTAGCTATTGGTGCAGTTCCAGGTAATAATTCAATAATGAATTCAATGTCTCGGTCAGGTGGCATACCTGGCAAGTCATCGGGGAAGACATCCGAAAATTCCTCCACGACACGATCTTGTTCATTGATTTCACCATCTAGCTGATTCACTGTGGCTGTAGGCTGAGCTTGCACTACTACTTCTACACAGACTCTATCCCCATTGAGTGATGTCACAACCACAGATTTCTCCTGACACTGTATCACTGCCCGGTGTTGTTTCATCCAATCCATTCCCAGGATAAGGTCAATTCCCGCTGTTCTCAAAACAATAGGCTTCACCTTGAAGTCTACCCCCCTTAAGGAAATGCTAGTTGAGGGACTCCAATAAGAAGCGGGCATACTACCTCCCAGGGAATTCACTAGTATTGGGTTTTTCATGGCACACAAAGGTATGCTATGTATTCTAACAAAAGCTTGGGAGATAAAAGAATGCGAAGCACCAGAATCAAAAAGTACGGTAGCAGAAATAGAGTTGACACTGAACGTACCCAACATGACCTCAGGCGTCTCCTGAGCTGCATTAGACGACACATAGTTCACCTTCGCTGTGAGAGGTGGTCGGGCATTGAACTTCTGATTGTTGGTCTGATTCTGAGGTGCTTGCTGGTTCTGCTTCTTAGGACACTGATGAGCATAGTGACCTACTTCTCCACATCGGTAACAGGCATTGGGATTGTTGGGTGCGCCACTCTTCACAGGAGCATTGTTAGGCACTCCCTGGCGTGTTGCAGGATTGCTAGTCTGTTGCGGGGGACGCTGATTTCCAAACTGTTGCTGATACTGGGGGCGTTGTTGGAACTGGTTCCGCTGAGGATACTGACCACGGTTTCCCTGATGAGTTGGTCCTTGATTCCTCTACTAGAAACCTTGCTGGGGATAAGCACGCGGGCGAGTGTTGCTTCCAAAAGCTTGCCCTTGGAGCCTTCTCTTCTTAGCTTCCATCTCCTTGCGCTTATCATCAATCACGATTGCGCGATTCACCAAGGACTGGAAGTTAGGATAAGTATTAGACATCAGCTGGAGCTGCAGTCCATCATAGAGTCCCTTGAGGAAACGGCGTTGCTTATCCTTGTCATCTGCTACATCATTAGGAGCGTAGCGAGATAGTTGTGCGAACTTGTCCCGATATTCCGCCACAGTCATTGATCCTTGCTTGAGAGATCTAAATTCTTCCTGTTTCAGTTCCACTAGTCCATCAGGAATATGGTATGATCAGAAATTGTCCTTAAATTCCTGCCAAGTGATATCAGGAGCATTGTTGGGATGTCCAAACTGGAATGATTCCCACCAATCCTGAGCAGCTCCTTGGAGTTGCCCGGAAGCATACAACACTTTCTCCAGGTCGTTGCATTGTGCTATGTTCAGTTGTTTCTCCACAGCACGCAACCAGTCATCGGCCTCCATAGGGTCTGTGGCATGTGTGAACACCGGTGGACGACCTTTCATAAACTCTCCACGCTTATCTCTAACCTGGACAGGCGGTGGACCTCTTGCAGGTTCATTGTCCAAGCGCTGCATCATAGCTTGCATCAGCTGTGCTTGCATTCCCAAAATCTGCTCCATGGTCACAGGTGGCGGTGGTGGATTCATAAGAGCATCATGCCCACGACCATGGCCTCTGCCTCTTCCTCCTCTTGCGGCCATCTGTTTTCCAACAATTGTGCAAAATTTAGAGATTTTTCCAATTATAGAGAACTTACAAGAGATATGAAGCAATGCTGAAATTTTTCTGGGCAAGACTCAAATTCGGCAGTTCAGTAAAACTGTTATAACTCGTGTTTCAGAGATCCAACAGAGGTGCACCAAGATTCGTTAGAAAGCTTAGGATATCAGCTACAACTTTCATTTAGACCATTTTTACAGATTCGAACTCACACATAGTCAAAAATAGAGCTAAACCGAAACTGTTCTGAGTTCCAGACAGCGCAGGAACATCAACTTGTGCCAATTAGATCTCCCAAACCTGAATAGCTATTGACGTGGTTCCAAAGACACTTGAGAGATACAGAGGTCTAGTTATCTCCACAAAAATTTCAGAATTTTTATCATCCCAGATTTCGAGTTACCAGATAAAGAACACCGGCTGCTCCAGAATTCAGCACAGCAGAGATAAGGTAAAGTGATACTTACGCATTAAGATTTCATTCTAAAAATTTAAAGTTCCAATCTAAGGAAGTTGTGGACATGCCCACAAACTTCCAGCAATCAAACAAAATACCAACTCAACCAAGTTCACAAATCAAATATCTAATCAACCAAGTTCACAAGACCAACAAGACTAAATAAGGACACGAACTAACGACGATAATCTAGATCAAGGCACCTAACACCTATGGAGCGGTGTCAATCATGGTGAAGGAACGGTGCTTCTTCTTGTAGATGGAAGGCTGTCCCAGCTGTGCTCGAAGCTCATCCACTTGTTTCTGAAGACATCTCTGCGCCCTCTGAGATGCACGTAGTTCTCCTTTGACCTCATCATCCACTCCCTGCATAGCGTGGACATGCTGCACCGTTGCCTCCAAAGTGGGGTCATTCTCTGGTGGAGCCAAAACCTGCCAAACACCCTCGTGATCATTTCGAGGAAGGAACCTGAAGCGATCCTCCCTCATGGCCTCGAAGCGACGACCATGGTAGTGGATGTAGGCATTCTGTGCTGCATCTTCCATGCCATCCAAAGCATGGGCTCTCCTGGCAGGGGCACTGTGGACAGTCTCCACCTCATGTCCATTGATGATATCATTCCATGCGGTGACCACCAGCTCTACCTTCCAGAAGGTAGCCTCCAGTGGGTGCTTGTACTTGGCGCAGTGATAGCTGATGGAGGCGTGCAAGTCGGGGAAGTAGTCGTCCAGCATGTGGGTGAGAAGAGTGTGGTAGTAGGCTGTCTCTGGAGCTGGCTTGAAGTAGTACTTGCACTTCTAGCCAATCTCATCGTCCTCCACGGGGGCAGCTGGGGCGGGTGTAGGTGTGGGGGAAGTAGCCGTCGACTCCTCAGGTGTAGCTACCACGGGGTAGATGGGCACAGCGACCGGTGTAGGAGTAGGTGTAGGCGTCGGTGTAGCCATCTCCTCGTCGTCGGAGATGATCACAATCTCCCTCTCCGCTGGTGGGGCACGCGGGGTGAACATGGCACGATAGCCGGCGGTGCTGAGTCGAGCAGTTTTCGGATTATGAGACATCTATAGATTTAAAGTGAGATGGAATTAGAATCAACAAGTTTAAATAATAGATTAAGGTATGAAAAGCATAAATGTTTTAATAAAATAACAAGGATAAGTCAGTAAGCAAGAAACCAAAGGAGCAAAGCTGCTAATACGACCATTTTCTAACTAGGCTTGCGTCCTACAGTCAACACGGCTCTGATACCAATTTGTCACACCCAATTTTAAGGATAAAATTGAATGCACAAAACTCGTGTGTGCCCAGGAATCAATCACACACACAAGCTGACAAATTACAATAGTATCATCACAGTGTCTCATACATCAGAGTTATAATAGAACTTAGTCTCATACATCACAGCGGAATAATAAAAATAGAATGAACTCTCGTGGCCATCATCATAGGGAAGGTCAACTGGTTGACCACAAGCCTAATAATCCTCCGGGAAATCCTCATACCCGTTGTCATCTGTTACCCATCCGGGATTTTTATCCAAGTAAAGAAAATAAACAAGTGTAAGTACATTCCGTATTTAGCAAGCTAACATGGGGTTATGAAGCTCAAAAGGATAGACTCTGGTTTACTGCAGTTAGCATTTTTAATAGGTCAAACTTTTATTCTCAAGTCTTATCAAGTTATGCTTAAGCTCCCATTTAATTCCCATAAGAACATATAACGGGGTCAAGTTTACCATAATTCATCATAGAACAACTTAATTAATCATCATCAAGCATCCAGTTATTCTGTGAGTTTTCTGGGCTGCTCGTAACCGTGAGCACGGCTGTTATAACAGTTTGTTACCCTCTGCAGAGGTGGTGCACATTCACCGCGAGTCGTGATCCCCATATGCCCGGGTTAATTACTCCCATGTCACTTCCAAGGTGAACGGGCAGGGTACACTATGAAGCCATTTCATAGGTTTCCCTAACAAGTTAGGGCCGCTAGGTTTCCTTGGCAGGCAGATGTAGGGACCCCCCTTTCCTATGGCACAAATCCATCGCGGCTATACTCATAGGAACAGAGGCAGCCCTATACCCAAAGTGGCAAGCCCCATTTGCGCCAAAAAGGTAACCTCTAACCAGCTAGGAAAGGTCCTATTACTAAGCTAAAGTCAGAGCCATATGACTCTCCCGGTTGCACTGTCAGTCCCAGCTTTTGCCGACAGATAAGTCCTTATGGAGGGCCGGGAGCAACATGAACAAAGGTCATTTGCACTTTCGCCCTATGGAACGGTTGTTATAATTCATGTTACTCACTTTGTTCCATAGTATCATTCATCTATAAGTATATCAATGTTCAGTTAGAGCACTAGCAATCTACCCATATGCATTTAACCCATAGGAGACAAGAAACAGGATAACAATCACTAGGATGTCCTTACGGGTATCAAATTTAGACACATGCAAATGAGTAATTGCTTAAAGTGAAATAGGACATCAAGGAAGGCCCATGTTATACTTGCCTTGGTTCACAAACTCGTGCTAGTCCTGCTGGTCGTCGAAGAGTTCTTGGTCTCCAACGTTTTCCTCACCGTCTGAACGCGACCAACACGGCAACATACAACATTCCAAAAGCATTCATGCAAAGCAAACACTCCTATCATTAGAACAATACACCAACAGTATTGAAATCAAAATAAAATGTTTGTAAAACTAATCTACGTTTCTCTACGATCACGTCAACGCGAAGTTCACGAAAAACGGAGCTAAAATGCGTAAGTTATGATTTAAATGGGATTTCCTATAGCAATATATTAAATTAAATCTAACCAGGAAATTAAAAAGTTCCAAACTTGACTAACAGTGGTTCTAACATGTAGGTTATGGAATTACGAAGCTAACGCGATTTGAATGGATCAATTCGGAGCTAAAACGACAATTTTATAAGCAAAACAGTTCAAATGGCATTTCTGTAAATACTGAAAACGTATTTTTAACTTAAGACGTGAAGTTTACGTTTTCCAAACGAGAATGCGCATTCGGCGAACTACGCTTTGGACCGCGGGTTAAAACTTAGAAAACTACATGGTCTCTTAAGCAAAATGACCCCCGAAGAGGTATCTTCTAATCTCGATCGTTGATCTGAGAACGGACGGCTGGAAACGAACTGGGGGAGAGAGAAGAAAGGAGTGGCCGGCCGGAACAGTGACTCCGGTGAGGCAAGCCATGGCCGGCGGCCAAGAGCTCACTGGCGCACGCGGTTCCGGGGCTAGGGGCCACGGTTCGGAAATCCGGAGGCACCGGGAGAAAGCTGGGGAGGAGGGGAACTCGCCCAGGCCATCACGACGGCCGGAGGAGAAGGTTGGAGCGGCGGCCGCCATGGCCGATGGCCAAGAGCTCACGGCGCTCGCGGATTGGGCGATACAAATCACGAAACGCAAAATGAATCGCATGGGGAGAGAGAGGGGGCCACGGCGAGCTCACCACGGGCGAGAAACAGAGGTGGGGACGGCTCGGGGACGACGGCGACGCGGACGGCGAGGTCGGAGATCGGCGGGGCTCCTCCGTGCGGCAGTTTCGGCTGGGACGAGGCGAAAACGGAGCGGAGCAGCAGGGGCGCGCAAGGGGGGGGGGCTCGGCTGCCTTTTAACGAGGCCGAGGCAACGGGAGGACTCCCACGACGCGCGACGTGGGCGCGGTTGCGGCCGCGGCTTGACCAGGACGGCGGTTGCGGGAGGAAGGTGGGGGAGCTGACAGGTGGGGCCGGGCGTCAGCGGCTGGGCGCGGGCGCAGGCGCGCGGCAACGGTTGGCGGCCGAGTGGGCCGGCGGGGCTTGCTGGGCCGAACGGCCGAGGCGCGCGACTGGGCTGGCGCGGCTGCGGGGCTAGGCTGCGGTGCTGGGCCGCGGGGAAAGAAATGGCCATGGGGCCAAAAGTCCAGGAAGAGAGGGAAAGAGGAATTTTTCCTTTTTCTTTTTCCAAACAAATTTTCCAAAAGCATTTTAAATACAAATTTCAATTAGATTTTGAACTCTTTTGGAATTCGAATCAAAACCATTCATCTCAAAATAAATATGCAACAGCATGTATGCATCACTTGTAGCTAACCTTATATTTGATTTTAGTTTTCACAAAAATTATTTATTTCCTATATTTCAATGCTCACCAAAATTGCTTAAATAAATCAATTTGGCTATTTTTAGAAAATGCAAATTTAGGGTGTTACATTCATTCAACTAGGTCTTAAGTTTGGCTAGTTGGTTAGGAGGCATTCTATAAGGTCTTCTAGATATGGGTGCTGTACCAGGTAGCAACTCTATCTTGAACTCCACATCCTGATCTAGAGGCAATCCAGGAAAATTATTAGGAAAAACATCTGGAAAATCACACACTACTAGGATATCTGCAATAGCCTTTGCTTGCACCGCATTTGCTGCATAAGAGAGATTGATATCCTTAGGTAGTTGCACTAGAAAACCTTCCTAATTACTAGGATCTCTGAGCATGACTACTCTAGTTGATGTATCAATAAGTACTTTATGACTGCTCATCCAATTCATTCCCAATATCACATCAATACCTAGCCTCGGTAAAACTACTAGATCCACCTGATAACTTCATCCCTCTACCTCAAGTTGCACACCCCCAACAACTAGCTTTATGGGGATAGTACCACTAGCAGCCCTAATACAATAACTGTAACACCCTAGGTGTTTGCCACCAGTTAAGCAATGGGTTTGAGCTAAAACATGGTATATTAAGTGATGATGAAGATGTCAAGGTCAAACCTATAGAAACGAGCCCCAACCTAAACTTGGATATTGCACCTTTGCTCGCCTATAGACCCCTTTTCAAGATATATGCTTGGGTGATGTGATTGGGATATCTTCATATGTCTCACATCAATACCCATCTATATTGGACACTCGAAAAGTTTTATGAAGTTTGGAATCAAAAAGTCACATGAAATAATAAGTTATATCCTTGTTGGAATGATTTTACTAAGTGCTTGAATTGCACTATTAAGTGAATGAGAACATGAGATGTCAACCAAACCTTGCAACCTTGCCAAAATGACTCTAGATGAACTCTACAACAAAAGTCATGGAAGGTTCATATTGGGCAAATGCCAAGAAAATGCTCCAATGGATCAAAAATGATAATTTAAGCTTCATCGTGATCCTACTTTGGTCAAAGTAGAACAGTAGGTTCTATACTAGTTTTGAGGTTGGACCTTAAATGAAAGTTGTAGTCCATATCATGTAGAACAAACTTTGTTTTTGGACTAAGAGCTAGATCAGCTTGGAAGTAAGTCAAATCAAGGTCACAAGATCGAATTTGCTGTTGTTTTTAGCACTTAGAAATATTCTAAGTCTGGAGTTTCGCTAAGCAACAACGTTGGCATTCCGCGTTCTCCGAAATTCGTTAAGCAACTTGAGTTGGTCCAAAAATAAAAGTTGAAGGTTATATTATGGAGAAGAGCATGCAAAAAGTTGCACTGAGTTTGACCGAGTTTTGACTTCCAAAAGTGAATTTCTGTGACCGTTATCAAGGTGCTAACACTGACAGTTTGTGGCTTAATTACCTGTTGTTGAAGAGCTCTAATGACCTTAGTCTCTAAATGAAAAATGTAGAGCAGCTCACAGGCTTCAAACTTTGTTTTGGGCCCTAGGTCTAAATCAGCCTAGATCTGGCCCAATCCAGCGTCCACCTCGCCCACTTCGGCGCCTGCCACCTGTTTGACGAAACGCCAATGTGGTCGCCATGCAGCAGTTCACGCCCCACCATTGCTTGCCCTGCTGCCACGCACCCCTGTGCCTTGCTCGACATAGTGGAGCACCAGAGCACTCGCTGAGCTTCTCTCCCACTTGCCCTCACTCCCTCTGGCACTCTCTCACGTTGCCTCTCCCTCTTGCTCGGAGCTGCAGCCATGGCCGCCATGGCCGAGCTCGGCCTCGTCACGTCCCCGCTGCTTAGCCCTTCCTCTTGCCAAGCCGTCAGTGCCATCATATTCCTCTCACCATGTCGCCCCTCCTGCACTCCCCCGTCGGCCATGCCATGCCCCGCAGCGCTGGTGCCGCCTCCCGCCGTTGCCCCGGCCGCCAATGTGCGTGGCTAGGCCGTGTCAGGCCACCGCGG